>NC_047086.1:94923164-94934241 GCF_902459505.1 Geotrypetes seraphini
CACCCGCCTTAGCCTGGGTCGAGGATGGCTTCTTTGCTGGAGGGGATGGAACAGAGGACTTACCCGAAGCTGGCTTCGCTGACGACGCCTTCGAAGACGAGGGCCGAGGCGAAGCCGAGGCCCCCGAGGACGCCGAGGCCGAGGTCAAGGCCGGGGCCGAAGCCGAGGCCGACGTCGAGGCCTTAGGCGGTGCGTCGACGGCGAACAATTCAGCCATTCTGGCCTTACGTCGACGAAGGGCCCTGTTCTGAAAGTTGCACAGCGATCACCGCCGCTGTCGGATGTTCGGGCCCAAGGCAGACAATGCACCACCGGTGAGGGTCAGTGATGGAAAGTAACCTTTCACACCGGCTGCACTTTTTGAATCCCGTAACAGGACGGGACATCAACGGAGAAAAAGACGAAGGCCGGGAACGACGGACGTCCCACGGCCACGGCTTCCGGGAGCCCCCGGAGCCCAAAGAAAAACAAAATATTTTTTTTTTTTTTTTTTTTAGAAAGGAACAGAAACGAAAGCAGCACCGCGAACTAACTTGATGAAAAAACCAAACTAAACGCGGCAGCTAGAAGGCAAAACACTGGAGCTCAGATCCACAGGACTTTCTGGCTCCGCGGAAAAAATTGAACTGAGGACCACGAGGTGGGATGCGCCCTCTAGTGGGCAGAAGGCATGCACATGCGTGGTGCAGTGTGCAAACTTGAAACTTCTAGCAAGTTTGCTTGAAAAGCTGTCCGCGCTGGGGCTCCGTAGATGACGTCACCACATGTGAGAATATCATGCCTGCTTGTCCTGGGATAATACCAGGATACTTTGCTTCTATATCATGAGCCAGATTAGGAAGCTAATCTGGCTCATAATAAAAATTCATTCATTACAAAAGTCATGGTGCTTTTATGTAAATAGGGACATTTTACTGTTTGAGTGTACACTTTTCAGGCTTAATAGATAGAATAATCCCCCAGCTGTCTCTCAATTAAATATCTTGCCACTTTTCAGAAAAGGAGAGATTAAAGGGTTTCCATCACTGTGCAGAGTATTACCTGGCCATATCCATGCAGGGATCAGTCAGGCTGTTAGAAGAATTGAAATACACTTTGCCAGAGGTAAGTACCAGTTCAATGCTCTTTTCATAGCTGATTTTGTAGTGTGCTTTACCTTTCGAGGCAGTGTTACCTCGGGGATCTATTGGCAAAGAACTGCACTGCATCATCTGCCCAGCCAAGTGGATATTCTCCAGATGGCCTGAGCACAGCAGGCTTTCTGTAAATATCTGCAACATTAAAAAAAAACAACAACCACCACCTCAGTGTTTTATTATGATGATGATTAATATTTTAGTATTATTTATTTGGGATTTAATTCATACCTTTTTCAGTTACAGCTCAAGGTAGATTACATTCAGGTATGATAGGCATTTTGCTGACCCTAGAGAACTTACAATCAAAGTTTGTACCTGAGGCACTAGAGGGTTAAGTGACTTGCCCAAGATCACAATGAATAGTAGCAGGATTTAGACACTAAGCAAAAAAAAAAAAAATTTCTAAGGAGCTGGGCCACTAAAACTACTGATTTTTTCAAAGTAGAATCAGCCTTTTGTTTGATGTCACTAGATATCACCTACTATCAATGCCATCAGATCTAACAAACACTTGTTTAGGACAGCAGCCTATTTATCCACAAAAGTCTGGTTGTGAATGAACATGTAAGGTTCCTTAATGATCCTGAGCCCCCTTGAGATCATGGACTGTTTCATGTATTCTAACAGAGACATGCTATGAAGATTCAACTTAATCAACATTTTCTATAAAGAGAACCACTGATTCTGGGATTGAGAAATATTAGAGCCCCCACTCCATTTCTTGCTCCTGAAACAGTCTCCCCTCCATGTTCCATTTCATGAACCTCAGCATCTATGAAGATGATGATGATTCATTCACCTTCTATAGGCGAGACTCAGTTGACATGTGGTTCTAATGGGCTCTATCAATGCTGGACATCAAGAGTGATTGAAGTACTCTCAATTTCAAAGTATTCCCAGCATCCTATGAAGCTCCTAGATCATTTGATCAAGTGAGCCTCGATGATGTGTACAGGCAGATAGAAAAACTAAAAACTGACAAATCCCCAGGTCCGGATGGAATCCATCCAAGGGTTCTGAAGGAACTAAAGGAGGAAATAGCGGAGCTACTACAGCAAATTTGCAACCTATCTCTGAAAACAGGTGTGATCCCGGAGGATGGAAGATAGCCAACGTTACGCCATCTTTAAAAAGGGATCAAGAGGTGACCCGGGGAACTATAGACCGGTGAGTCTGACCTCGGTTCCGGGGAAAATGGCGGAAGCACTGATAAAAGAAAACATCGATGAACATTTTGAAAAAAACGAACTTCTGATATCCAACCAACATGGTTTCTGCAGGGGAAGATCGTGCCTGACTAACTTATTGCACTTCTTCGAGGGAATTAACAAACAGATGGACAAAGGAGACCCCATAGACATCATGTACCTAGATTTCCAGAAAGCTTTGACAAGGTGCCTCATGAACGTCTACTCTGGAAACTGAAGAACCATGGGGTGGACGGAGACGTGCATAGATGGATCAGAAACTGGTTAGAGGGAAGGAAACAGAGGGTAGGAGTGAAGGGCCACTACTCGGACTGGAGGAAGGTCACGAGTGGTGTTCCGCAGGGCTCGGTGCTTGGGCCGCTGCTTTTTAATATATTCATAAATGATCTAGGAACAGGAACGAAGTGTGAGATAATAAAATTTGCGGACGACACCAAACTATCTAATGGAGCTCGGACGAAGGAGGAATGCGAAGAATTGCAAAGGGACTTGGACAAACTAGGGGAATGGGGTGAGAGATGGCAGATGAAGTTCAATGTTGAGAAGTGTAAAGTATTGCATGTGGGAAACAGAAACCCGAGGCACAATTATACGATGGGAGGGATGTTATTGACTGAGAGTACCCAGGAAAGGGACTTGGGGGTAATGGTGGACATGACAATGAAGCCGACGGCACAGTGTGCAGCGGCTGCTAAGAGAGCGAATAGAATGCTAGGTATAATCAAGAAGGGTATTACAACCAGAACGAAAGAAGTTATCCTGCCGCTGTACCGGGCAATGGTGCGTCTGCATCTTGAGTACTGCGTCCAGTATTGGTCGCCGTACCTTAAGAAGGATATGGCGTTACTCGAGAGAGTTCAAAGGAGAGCGACACGACTGATTAAGGGGATGGAAAACCTTTCATACGCTGAGAGATTGGAGAACCTGGGTCTCTTTTCCCTGGAGAAAAGGAGACTTAGAGGGAATATGATAGAGACTTACAAGATCATGAAAGGCATAGAGAGAGTAGAGAGGGACAGATTCTTCAAACTTTCAGAAAATAAAAAAACAAGAGGGCATTCGGAAAAGTTGAAAGGGGACAGATTCAAAACGAATGCTAGGAAGTTCTTCTTTACCCAACGTGTGGTCGACACCTGGAATGCGCTTCCAGAGGACGTTATAGGGCAGAGAACAGTTTCGGGGTTTAAGAAAGGATTGGACAATTTCCTGCTGGAAAAGGGGATAGAAGGGTATAGATAGAGGTTTACTACACAGGTCCTTGACCTGTTGGGCGGCCGCGTGAGCGGACTGCTGGGCGCGATGGACCTCAGGTCTGACCCAGCAGAGGCATTGCTTATGTTCTTATGCTTCCAATGACATCATCAACAGACCAGACTGAGAAGCACCAAAGATTCTCTCATGCTGTTCTTTACAGCCACAGATGGAAGGGTTTGCAATCAGGTCCTAAGCACTCCAAGAACAAATTACAGTATCCACTTTGGATATGGTCTTGCCAAGACATCTGTATTTCATAAAACTGTTTGGTTTTTTTTCCCTGCAAAATAATCGCTTAATAATACAACCACAGAAAAATCAAATGGCTTGATTTTAAATTATGCCTGGCCAAGACACCCCAAGACCACTAAAAAGGCCTGGCTGATTGTTTGTTTGCTTGCACAAAAACACTTGAATATAACTAAAAAGTCTATCTAGTACAACTAACTGCAGTGAATTTTAATCTTTAATTAAAAGAAAATGTATGACAGCAAATTGGGGGAAAAAAAAACCAACCCCAAAAGATCTGCAAAGTTCTCACTGAGCACAGGAGACATTTAATCAGCTCGACTGAAAAACAAAGATAATAGGAGGTCCTATGAAATAGCAATGAGTAAAAAAAAGTGTGTACATGCACAGAGCTGTTTCTGAAAAGTTTGGAGGGAAGCTTCTCTGTGCAGGTACTGTTATATGACATCACTCATCTATGTGGATTTTATATTTTTCCTCGGAGAAACTTAGAACCCCATTCAGAATCTTGTCTTTCAAAACCTGTAACACGTATTTTTAAGATTCAATAATGAGCTGATAGTTTTCATTTGAAACTTAGGGCTCCTTTTTAGCGCACGCACAAAATTACCACGCGCTGTAGCCGAACATCTACCACCTCCTAAAAAGGAGATGGTAGTGGCTAGCGCACTCGGGAATTTAACGCATGCTATTCCCCTTTGTAAAAGAAGCCCTTAATCCATTGAACACATAATCAGTTATTTCCAAACTATGTGGCCCTAAATTCCACATTTTCACTTTCAACTTAATATACTTCAAAACTTTTGGGAGTCGCTTTGGACTCAAAGCTTACTTTTCAGCCTCAAAGTGAACAATGTAGTGAAAAACTGTTTCTTAAATTAAAACAATTAAGATCTATCAGCACACTGATCAGTCTCATTTTGCAGTCTATCCCAATTTAAAGTGCTATCATATCTTGATTATTGTAACTCACTTTATGTTGGCTTTATGATGGCAGGTTTACTGAGGAAATTACAATTGGTCCAAAATACATCCACATGCTTGATATTTAAGAAGTCTAAATTTGAGCATGTTTCATCCCTTTTTAAAAACTTCATTGACTTCCCCTTTTAAAGCAATCCATTATTAAAATACTAGTGTTTAAGCCCGTTATATTAACAGGTGCTAGAATAGATGTGCAAACTTTTAGCACAATGGGGCACTGAGGCCTTTCTTTCTTTATTTCTTTCTTTGGCTTCCTGCTCCCCCTGTCCAGCAGTAACCCTTCTCCCTTCCTTTTACCTCCCCGTCCGGCAGCACACCCTTCTCTGCTCCCCCTGTCCAGCAGTTGCCCTTCTCACTTACTTTTACCTCCCCCATGTCCGGTAGTAACCCCTTCTCCCTTCCCTGCTCCCACTGTCCAGCATCTGATAGCCCAGGCAGCCTTGGGGCTTTTGCTAGGCCAGCCTGCCTTGCATTATCAAAATGGCGCCGGCCTAGCAAATGCCCCGCAGCTGTTTGATGAAACCGCGGCTGCTGCCACTGCTGAGGTTTAGCGTGAGAAGAAAAGGCGTCCCGGCAGTGGCAGGGTAGTCTGAAGGCAGGAAGTCAGCCGGCGTCGGAGATCGGGGCAGAAGGCAGGAAATCAGCTGAGGCAGGCACTGCGCATGCACAGCATGGCCACACGTAGATTGAAGTGCGCAATGTGCGCTAAGGGTTTTATTATAGTGAATATTTGACAATCTTTTGCTTACATAGTGGAGCTGATTTGGAACATTCTTCCAGATGTCATCAAAAAACAGTAATTCTTATTTTGTGTTTTGTAGAAGTCTAATGACTTTTATTTTGAAAAGCTTGTGAGGGGCGTTTAGCTTTTATTTTTGTTAATTTTAGACTACTGGAGTTCTTTTTCTTGAATTTTTAATCAGTATTTTGATGTGTAATTCTTAATAGTTATATAAAACACTTTGGGATCTTTCTTGAGGTAGAAGTGGTATATAAGAACAATGAATAGAATAAAATATCTTCAATGCATCTATCTTTTTGAACCATTTTTGAAAAACAATTTTGAAAAACAAACAAACAACAACACAATGACCAGCTGGGTGGCTGGTGGACATAAGAATTGCTTGGTCACTTACCTGCCTGGTGCAAAAAAAAAAAAACACAAACCACCAGGCCTTTTTCAAATATGGCCATTTCTCAGATGTGCTTATCCTCAGTGCATCTATCTTTTATGAACCATTTTTGAAAAGAAAAAATGCACAAAACAAGCCACAAGAATATAGGGGGGGACTAGCATTCTTAGAAGACTGGCCACACAAGCGTCCTAGTGGGGCAGTGGGGGCACCCAAAGGGTCAATGCAATGAACTTCACATAAAAAGGCCCAGGTACATATCTCACCATAACCCCCTTATAGTGTATGGTGAGCCTTCTAAAACCCACCCACAACCTATTGGATTCCAACTCTACACAACACCAATAGCCCTTATGCCTGAAGGTATCACCTATATGTAGGTACAGTGAAATTTTGGTGGGTTTTAAAAGGTTATTCCACCATAAGCATAGCAGTTAGATTAGGAATGGGTACAAGACCCTAGCTCCATAGTTCACTACACTATAACTATTCCAGGAAACTGCTTGCTGCTCTACCAGGACTGGCCATAACATCTAAAGCTGTCATACAAGCAAGTATGTACTATTTCATTCACATCTTTGTGAATGTTCAATTGTTGCAGGAAAATGCACCAATCATAAGCCCACTCCAGCCTCTACCATACCATGCCTCCAACATGCCCCCTTCAGATTTAGACACACTGCAGACAACTATCATAGAAATCTGTCTACAAAATGTTTCAAAAATAGTGAATTGGAAGATTTAGTGAGTTAAACAGCTATTTACCCCTTTTTGCCACTTTTTGAACTTTTTTTTTAAGTGAGCCCCATAGACTTACATAAGTTTATAAGTAAAGAGCAAAAAACAGTAATAAACGTCAGCTTTCAAATACAGGGGAAAAAAAAGCCCAAAGGTAACCTCAGGCATATAAATCAGTAAAGGAATGAAAATGGAAAAAAAATTTAAAATCCTTGAAAAGGCAACTGTGAGGTAGCCAGAGTTTCCAATAAAAGCTAAAAAACAAACAAAATGTTCAGGCTTCGGAGTGCCTTTTTGTTACTAAAGCATCTCTATTTGATGTCATAAAATGCTATAAATGCTCTTTTATATATTATGTGCTCTGGTGTTTTAACAACATTGTTGCCATAGGTACCATTTTCCATAATACTCCTAGAAAAATGGTATAAAGTAGCTAAGTGTGTGAGAGGGAACATAGCTATTTTTATTTTTGTTTGTAGGAGGCATAAGTAATGGCAAGTACTTGCAACAGCCAAATAGGTTAAGAATTTGCCATTTTAGTAAACTAAGCAATAGAGAAGAATTTGTATGTTTGAACTACACTTTGTAGTTGCATTTTTAATCTCTTTTTATGATATACTGTGATGCCTTGGAATCCGAACTTAATCCGTTTCAGAACCCTGTTTGAGTTCCAAAGCGTTCGCGTTCCAAGACAATTTTTCCCATTGAAAATAATAGAAACTGGATTAATCTGCCCCTGGGTCCCACAAACAGAAATTGTAATAGTAAATACACTGTATTTTAAGGTACAATATTAACAAATACAGTGGTACCTTGGGGGGTCTATACTGCAGGATGCTCATGTCACTGCGGGTTGTGCGGTTGGTGATGGCGCGCCCTGGCTCCAGGGTGCTGGCTGTAAATCAAACCGCTGCCGCTGTCACCGAGCCCAGATAGGCACCATTGTCCCTGCTGCTCCCAGACGCTGCCCGCCCCCCCCGGTTGCCACACTACTCCCCTCCATCGGGACTCTCAGGTGCTGGCCCACTCCTGCCGGACTCACCCTGACTCCCATGCTCTCCCCGAGGCCACCGGTGCTGCTCCCTCCCTTTGCGATCCTCCTCCCCCCCTCCCCACCAACTGACCAGCCCTGTCCTTACCCGTGCGCTGCCAGTGTTAGAAAGTGCCTGCCGCCTGTTTTCTGCTGGGCTGCTGCTGGGCCTTGAGCGTCTGTGCATGCTCAAGGCATTCTGGATCTCACCCTCTCCAAGATTTTCGGTAAGGGTGAGATCCAGGCGGCCTTGAGCATGCACAGATGCTCAAGATCCAGCAGCAGCCCAGCAGAAAACCAGCGGCAGGTACTTTCTAACACCGGCGGTGTCACAGGTAAGGATATGGCCAGTCAGCGGGGGGGGGGGGGGAGGAGGCGATCGCGAACAGAGGGAGCAGTGCCGGTGGCCTTGGGGGGGGGGAGAAATACTGCCGGTTCCCGGGGTCGGTGCAGGGCGTTCGGATTCCAAAGCAGAGTTCGGATTCAGGGACAAAATTTCCTGGAATTTTTAGTTCGGATTCCAAGTTGTTCAAGTTCTGGGGCGTTCGGATTCCGAGGTACCACTGTACTAATATCTATTATGAGGTCCTTCTACTAAGCTACATAAAGAGCTAATATGGTATTTTCACCGCAGTAGACACTAGCATAGGCCCACACTTCTGTTAACTACACCAGTACAGGTGTCTGTGCGTTTAAATACCACATTAGCTGCATAATGGGAGAGTGGGCCAAGTCTGTGCATGGCAGGAGCAGGTGGAGGTGTGGCTGATTGTGGCAGCTAGTGTATTGGCTATCTATCCTACATGTGCTATCCATCCTGACTGTTGATAGCACCAAACTTACCACATCAACATGAGGCAGTAAATGTAACTACGCTATCGCCAGTCCAGTAGCATGGCTACAAAAATACTGCAGTGACGCTCCTAACCTCACACATTAGCATTACTCCAACCTCCAGTCGAACAAAAGAAGTAGCTCTCCACAAGTTAGATACTGACCCCCCCAATTCATACCTTGTCCCCCTTCATTCCCTCCCAACCAACCCCTTCAACTACAGGGCCTTCAGGCCTAGATACTCTGGTTCCAAAGACCAACTCCATCCCACTCCAAAGAAATCCTACCACCACCCCACCCACAAGATATCAAGCCTCCCTCTTCTCTACCTTTCCGCCCATTCCCCTTGGAAATCCATCCAGAGGACAACAGAATTTCTAAATCAGCCGACATTGCAACAGTTCCTGTCCACTGCTGCCCAGGTTTATATCTAATTAGATTGTAAGCTCTTTCGAGCAGTGACCATCTATAAGCCTGATGGTATAAGATTAGTCCAGAAGTTGTAAAAAGGGTTAAGAAAGAGGTTATTAGACTTCACTGTTCAAGTTTTGAAACAGAAATAAAAGGATAAAATTTTGTAGCTACACTTTTAATTTAAAAAAAAAAACAACAAAAAACATTGATTACCTCATGACAAGTATCTCCATCCAAACATTTGTACACATTTTGCTTCATATACAATAAATCCTCTAACAGACCCATCCAATGGCTTTCACTCACAGGAGGCTGTCTACAAAACAAGAAAGAAAGAGAAGAAACAATTTACTGATGAACTCTATCTCAGATTTGGAGAGAGAAGGGCAGGCATGACTGACTTGTCCTACTATTTATAGACTCTACAGATAACTAACTGTACTTTTAATCTCTCAACCAAGAAATTTTATTTTTTTTATTTATTCAATTTTCCATACCGTTCTCCCAGAGGAGCTCAGAATGGTTTTATATGAATTTATTCAGGTACTTAAGCATTTTTTCCCTGTCTGTCCTGACGGGCTCACAATCTATCTAATGTACCTGGGGCTAGGGGGGAGGGATTAAGTGACTTGCCCAGGGTCACAGGGAGCAGCCTGGGTTTGAACCCACAACCTTGGAATAGATCAATAGATGATCTCCATCAAGAAGTGTATGTGTGTGGTTCATCTGTACATATTCTTAACTATAACTAGGGATGTGCAGTTAAAATCACTACTGCATAAACTTGAAGGGCATAGGCAATGTTCTTGAAAGTGAAAACCAAGAGTATATACACAGTGTGCTATGCGGTCAAGTAGGCAGGTAGAGACTGTGTACTTGGGTATAACCATTTCTAGCCTACTGCGGCTAATATAAATAGTTGAATGAGTAAGTGAAAATGATTTGTATACCAGTTTACAGAAAATAGTGATCAGTGTTTCCCTATCTGTCCTGGTGGGCTCACAATCTAAGGTACTTAGGGCAATGAAGGATTACGTGACTTGTCCAGGGTCACAAGGAACAGTGTAGGGACTGAACCCACAACCTCAGGGTGCTAAGGCATCAGCTGTAGCCACCAGGCAATGCACTCCTCTAAAAAAGGTTTAGGGCAGACCTGCCATTAATCACATGCAAGGCCTATTTTCCTCCATTGGCATGGGCTCTGAAAAGAACAATGGAGGCAGGAAATTATAATCAAATAATCCATGTTATCTGAACAGAATTGTAAGATTTTGATGTTCTAAGGAGAAGTGAAGAGATCTATGTCCTGCGTTCCCTATTTTTCTTGCTCTTTTACAAAAATAGACAGAGTCGGATGACATAGGCAACCCGGGGGACCCTTGATACAGCACAGACGGTGCGAAACATGTCGGGTCATGTTCCCAGGGTTCAGCTGGCATAAGATAAGTACACTGAATCTACGTACTTCTTATTACTACTAACCTAATTATTTATATACACTAGTTATGCAAAATTATAAAATACTAGAATAATGAAAATTTAATCACCTCACTCATCGTTCCAATTTCTAGATCATTTATAAATAAGTTAAATAGCACCGGTCCCAGTATAGATCCCTGTGGCACTCCATTGTTTACTCTCCTCCATTGAGAAACATGACCATTGAACTCTACCCTCTGTTTTCTATCCGATAACCAATTCCTAATCCACAACTGAACTTTGCCTCCTATTACATAACTCTTTAATTTTCTCAGGAGCCGCTGATGAGCAACTTTGTCAAAAGCTTTCTAAAAATCTAGATACACTAAATCAACCGGCTCACCTTTATCCGCATGTGTATTCATACCTTTAAAGAAGTCAAGCAAATTGGTGAGGCAAGATCTCCCTTGGCTGAATCCATGCTGACTCTGTCTCATTAAATCATGTTTGTCTATATGTTCCACAATTTTATTTTTTATAATTGTTTCTATCATTTTGCCCAGTAATATAGAACCAAATCTTTTCCAGAGAAGGGAAATTGGTAAAATTAGAGGACATACATTGAGGCTGAGGGTGGTAGACTTAAGAGTAATGTGAGGAAATTATTTTTCACAG